>NC_056732.1:932577799-932607799 GCF_019279795.1 Protopterus annectens | reverse complement strand
TAGGCATGCATAACCGGACATATGAGCAGGTACGCCATCACTGCAGTGATTTAATTAGATGTCCAGCGGCGTGCGTCTGATATCCACAGACAACAGCTTGCCACAGGTGGTGGGGTAGCCATACAACCCCCCTCACCAGAGTGGAGGAACTGCTGCTAAGTGTGGTGGCTCCTGGACTACAGCAGCAACAACATCACACATGTGTTGTCATGGAGGCCGGAGCCACTCAGCATGGTGACATGGAGCGTGCAGGTAACATGCCCTAGCTGTAGACTACTGTTACCTGTATTGTTAGATTATGCATGTGTGAGATGTGTACTGTGTTTAGCAGTTGTGCTGCCTATTGTGTGCAATACTGATAATTTGAATAGTATCTGTACACCTATGCCTGTTATTCTACTGTAGTTTAGCACACTCACAGTAACAATGCCACAGTTGTGGCCACTGACAAACTGTGTCATATTCTTGCAGGTCCCTCTGGTATGACAGCAGGGCAGACGTTACATGCTGGTGAGTGTGTTAACACTCTAAACTTGGTATTGAACTGTGCATGTCAAAGGTGAGGTGTAGGCCATGTACACATAACACACCTACACATAATGCATGCTCAGTAATGTCAGCAGCTGCCTCAATCACATGCAATGCACAGAGCATCAGACACAAATGTGGCAACACTGTACTGCACATTGGATAGGCATAGTTGACACACATGTACACAACATAACACGTTTGTCATACGCAGTACACCTCAACATGCTACACATAGTGTAACCGGACAGCCACTGCCAGGTCACACTTCAGTATCCCACATGTCATCCACACACCACACATAATATACCTGAGGGGTAGGGGCCTAGCATGGGGCTGTGCAACACTCCTCAACACATAACACAGTCATGTTAGGCAATGCTCCCTATTGGGCACCTCACACACCCTTGTGCAACATGGCTGTGTAATTGTGAACTTAGCCACGGCACTGCAGTTCAGGTACAGCATGCTAGGCGGTGGTCTTGCACACTTTAGTTGCCTTGAGTGACCACATGATGCATGATGATGATGGCTAATGGTACTACACCCCATACTGTTACAATGGCCATGTCCAGGATTGGTATCCCATCATGTATACATGCACCACTCATCCCATGTGTGTACATAGCATGCATGTGCTACACATGTGTCCACAATTATCTGCTACAGACACAGACACTTCAATCAGACATGGAAATCCATTTGACACACAGATAACACATGCAGCCATGGTATGTATGCCTGTGTGTGATGGTGCACCGGACATTGCAGAGCGTATAATACTTGCACAGAAATGTCATGTCCTTGTACACATTGTGTTTCAGGGTGTAGCCAATCACTGAACATGTACACACATGCACCACAGCCATGTACACTGTCATTAACTATAGCTGTCTACACACACACTGCATGGACTTGATCAACACTTATTCTGCATGCTGACACGTGTGACGTGACTGTTTGCCTTGTGATACTCTCACCCACCTTCAACCAGTATTGAGTATGATTTGGATTTCTGTTGTGTGTGTGTATCTGCTGTAGTATGGAGTGTGCATGTGTTCCTGTGTGCATGTGTTCCTGTGTTCCAGTGTGCATGTGTGCATGTATTCTTGTGTGCATGTGTTCATGTGTTCATGTGTTCATGTGTGCATGTGTGCATGTGTGCATGTGTGCATGTGTGCATGTGTGCATGTGCAGACCATAACGTGTGTTTCCTGTCTTCCTCTCACAGGTGCTGAGGTAGGGGTTTGCGTAAGCAGCAGATGACCTGAAGCCACTGCCATGGATAGCGGTGATGATGACACATGTATTTTGGCACAGGAAGATTTGACAGGGTCTGTCGTTGGTCCGCCAATCGACAGTACACAGCGTTCAACCCCATCTATGCGCACACTCATACTGCCATTACATCCCTCACCACCAATGGCCATAGGGAAGGGACAGCATACAGTTGGCATTGACTAGGAGAGTGTGGTACCCATGGCACTTGCATCCCCTCACAGCAGCCATAGCCATTGACCAGGAACGGTACCACATAGGTGGAGATCCAGGGGTTCTCGGGGGAGCACCACTGGACGTATTGCCCCTGGCAGGCGTGCCCTCACAGGTCTTACAATGACCACTATGTTCCCGGGCTGTAATGCACGTATGGAATGGTACACCAGGCAGGGACTTAGAGTGCAGAGGGCACATTACACTGCTATCAATGACAGCATATGTGACCTTGCCGGTGTCATCCAGACGTACACCGAGGTCATTGATAGACATGGGAGGAGACAATAGATGCCCTCCACAACATGTCTTCCTCAAGCCAGGACCGTGCGGGACGGTTGCAACGTCGACACGGACGCATGCCAGCAACAGCAACAGCTGGCAGTGGTCGCGGATGGCCCACAGTTCACAGCTGCTCCCGTAGTGGCAGTACCAGCCCCAGCATTGCTGGGGCTGGCCTGTCCGTTGTCCGTCCCAGTAGACCATGTGCACATGGCTCAGGCCAGTCCCAGCAGGGACATGGGTCCAGTCATCATACCCCTGCCTCTGATGACAGTACCCAGTCAGGGTTGGTACCCGATACTGTCCGTAGCACCCCTGCCAGGCACAGGTACTGTGTCCATGGCCGGAGACAGTGATCTGTACAGCCAAGCAGGTACAGTCTGTGGCTGTCCCACAAACCACTGTATATGGCAGCCACATGGTGGAGCTGTGTGCATGCAGACACACACACATTAATCAAATAACTAGGGCTCACACATACACACACACATTACATCAACATTGGCCCATGCTGCACTGTTGTCCCTCACACACACACACACACACACACACACACACACACACACACACACACACACACACACACACACACACACACACACAGACATGTCGATTGGGTCAATGTCAGGCTCTGGCAAACAACAAAACGCCCTGTGCATATGATGATACCTGTGCCGCCTCCTGTCATCTGCATTATTGACGGAGGGACAGGCTAACATGGTGCTGATGCACAGGGTGACACTATAGCAGTGTAGCAATAATAGCAAGTTGTTAACAAGAAAGTGTAACTACGTCCTTGTAGGTATATCTGAGCAGACATTATACATCAAAGCTCTGTTTGTCAATGTAGCATTGTTTACACCACTGTTAGGTCTGAGTATGTATTATCCACCCATGTGCCACTTGGCTGATGTGTGATGTGTTACCAGCATGTGTTAGTGAGTGTACAGTACATGTGTGATGTGTGCATTACATATTAGCAAGTGTACATCTGTGAACATGGTGGGTGCGCACTGTCTGGATGTACGTGCATAGTGGACACATGGGACGTGTGGCATACCCTGTCGTACACATTGTTAACATCTCATTGCATCTTTCAATGGCCAGTATGCATTCTACTACAGTTATGTAATAACATGGGTAGACGTGTGTATGACATGGGTTGACACTATGCTGTGGGTGATACCGTTAATATCAGTCAATGATTTGCAGTCTGGTAGTATACACAACCTCAACAGCATGACTATAAGCAATCATTGGATGATGTCCAGAAAAACGGCACACAGTAGTAGGGAATCCAGTATCAATTGGATCCTTCCAGTGCTACACTATAACACTAACCAGTGGTGATGACCGCAACCCATTACTGTGACCACACCTGTGTGTCATATAGCCCCCTTAGGTACATGCAGACACACTAGGGATGTGTCCGTCCAAATCTGAAAATGCATGGATTGGCCTACAATGCATTCCCTGGATGGGACGCATATCCTACACAAGGGTATCATACAGACAGATACCTGTTGTCTGATACATGCTGTACAGCAGTAAGCCAACTATGGCATAGTCATCCTCATGTACTATACATACTATCCCATCAGTACCACAGGTGGTAGCCCTCAACATGCATGTTGGGTACCTTTGTGTACATACAGACCCATGTTATGTCATGTGTCCCTTGATATCCACATATCCATAGGTATTGTGGAGTCCCAAGATGTATCACATAAGACATTAGAGGCCTGAATGCATATCCACAAGGTAGTCGTACACCTATAAAGACTGTCCATTCTTGGCAGACTTTGTTGTGTATGACCATGTCTGACATATACCCCAGGCATATACCCTCACTCACACTACTCTTAAGTAACTGTCATGGATGTGTGTGCCACAGATGACCTTGGCCACAGAACACGACAGTGGATTGCCGTGTCATATACATACATATGTGACCTACGATCTGAGAAGCAGCGGCACAACCTGTCAATGGAAACAAATGTATTCCTGTAGTATGCAGGCTTCACACCCATGTACTGATTGAGGGGACATGTACACATATATATTTGCCACGCAGATACCTGATGTGTGCAATGCACTTACTGTTGTCATCATACTATGTCATACCCTGGTAAAACGTAAAAGGAAGACCCACACCACATTGTAATACACAGTCAGCATTTGCAGGATTCAAACCCCTACTGAACTATGTTATGATACTAGAGAGATACGCATTAACACAGCATACTATGTGCTTTATTTTTTGGTTTCCCTTCTCCTGCTGTATTTGTAGGATGGTGACATCATCAAACTTTCCAAAGAGGAATGTACCTCTTTTAGTGTGTTTTCACAGTCTCCAAAAAGGACACTTCTTTCAAAGATAATTGCACACATACACAAACAGTTTGCAGGATTCAAACCCCTACCTAACTATGTTATGATACTAGAAAAAGAAGCATTAACACAGCTCACTATTTGCGCTACTGGTTGATTTCCATTCTCCTGCTGTATTTGTAGGATGGTGACATCATCAGACTTTCCAAAGAGAAATGTACCTCTTTTAGTGTGTTTTCACAGTCTACAAAAAGGACACTCCTTTCAAAGACAATTGCACACACTCACTGTTGGCAGGATTCAAACCCCTACCTAACTATGTTATGATACTAGAGAGAGATGCACTAACACAGCACACTGTTTGCTTTATTGGCTGGCTTCCCTTCTCCTGCAGTATTTGTAGGATGGTGACATCATCAGACTTTCCAAAGAGTAATGTACCTCTTTTAGTGTGTTTTCACAGTCTCCAAAAAGGACACTGCTTTCAAAGACAATTGCACACATACACACTCAATGTTTGCAGGATTGAAATCCCTACCTATCGATGTTATGATACTAGAAAGTGACACATTAACATGGTGCACTATTTGCTTTACTGGCTGGTTTTCTTTCTCCTGCTGTATTTGTAGGATGGTGACATCATCAGACTTTCCAAAGAGGAATGTACCTCTTTCAGTGAGTTTTCACATTCTCCAAAAAGGGCACTTCTTTCAAAGACAATTGCACACATACACTCATAGTTTGCAGGATTCAAACCCCTATCTAACTATGTTATGACACTAGAAAAAATACACTAACACGGTGTGCTATTTACTTTACTGGATGGTTTCCCTTCTCCTGCAGTATTTGTAGGATGGTGACATCATTAGACTTTCCAAAGAGGAATGTACCTTTTTTACTGAGTTTTCCCAGTCTCCAAAAAGGGAACACCTCTCAAAGGAAACTGCACACATGTACACATACATGCACACTCACTGTTTGCAGGATTCAACCCCCTACCTAACTATGTTATGATACTAGAGAGAAACACACTAACACGGTGCACTATTGGCTTTACTGACTGGTTTCCCTTCTCCTGCAGTATTTGTAGGATGGTGACATCATCAGACTTTCCAAAGAGGAATGTACCCCTTTACTGAGTTTTCCAAGTCTCCAAAAAGGGAACACCTCTCAAAGGAAACTGCACAAATACACACACCCCCCATCAGACTTTCCAAAGAGGGATGTACCTCCTTTACTGAGTTTTCCCAGTCTCCAAAAAAGGGAACACCTCTCAAAGGAAACTGCACACATACACTGTTTGCAGGATTCAAACCCCTACCTAACTATGTTGTGATACGAGAGAGAAATGCACTAACACGGCACACTATTTGCTTTACTGGCTGGTTTCCCTTCTCCTGCAGTATTTGTAGGATGGTGACATCATCAGACTTTCCAAAGAGGAATGGACCTCATTTACTGAGTTTTTCCAGTCTCCAAAAAGGGAGCACCTCTCAAAGGAAACTGCACACATACACACACCCCCATCAGACTTTCCAAAGAGGAATGTACCTCCTTTACTGAGTTTTCCCAGTCTCCAAAAAGGGAACACCTCTCAAAGGAAACTGCACACATACACCCCCCCACACCTCTCAAAGGAAACTGCACACATACACACACCCCCCATCAGACTTTCCAAAGAGGAATGTATCTCCTTTACTGAGTTTTCCCAGTCTCCAAAAAGGGAACACCTCTCAAAGAAAACTGCACACATACAGATACCCCCCATCAGACTTTCTAAAGAGAAATGTACATCCTTTACTGAGTTTTCCCAGTCTCCAAAAAGGGAACACCTCTCAAAGGAAACTGCACACATACACTGTTTGCAGGATTCAAACCCCTACCTAACTATGTTATGATACTAGAGAAATGCACTAACACAGCGCACTATTTGCTTTACTGGCGGGTTTCCCTTCTCCTGCAGTATTTGTAGGATGGTGACATCATCAGACTTTCCAAAGAGGAATGTACCTCCTTTACCGAATTTTCTCACTCTCCAAAAAGGGAACACCTCTCAAAGGAAACTGCACACATACACACACCCCCCATCAGACTTTCCAAAGAACAATGTACCTCCTTTATTGAGTTTTCCCAGTCTCCGAAAAGGGAACACCTCTCAAAGGAAACTGCACACATACACACACACCCCACACACCTCTCAAAGGAAACTGCACACATACACACACCCCCCATCAGACTTTCCAAAGAACAATGTACCTCCTTTATTGAGTGTTCCCAGTCTCCAAAAAGGGAACACCTCTCAAAGGAAACTGCACACATACACACACCCCCCATCAGACTTTCCAAAGAACAATGTACCTCCTTTATTGAGTTTTCCCAGTCTCCGAAAAGGGAACACCTCTCAAAGGAAACTGCACACATACACACACACCCCCCCACACCTCTCAAAGGAAACTGCACACACACACACCCCCATCAGACTTTCCAAAGAACAATGTACCTCCTTTATTGAGTGTTCCCAGTCTCCAAAAAGGGAACACCTTTCAAAGGAAACTGCACACATACACACACCCCCATCAGACTTTCCAAAGAGGAATGTACCTTCTTTACTGAGTTTTCCCAGTCTCCAAAAAGGGAACACCTCTCAAAGGAAACTGCACACATACACACCCCCCACTGTATTTATAAGATGGTGACATCATCAGACTGGACTTGGTGATGTGTGCACACTTTGTTTTATGCCATTCCAGGAATGGTCCATGTGGGTCAGCAGGTGTCAACAGCTTGAACATGACCTCAGTATCCTTACCTTGTGTGATCTATCTGTGGACACATTGACATTCCGTCATATGTCAACACATATTTATGCACAGCTTCTTGGTTTTGTGGATACTACATGTGTCTGGGATGTTGATAAAGGGCTATTCAAAGTCTATGTGACACATGTGTAGATGTGTTCATTGATGTATATCCTGGGTGGCTGCCTTGCAAACAGTCTAGCATGTTTGGGAACCATGATCCGCACATGAACATACCACAATTGGTAGGGCTGTGTGTGTGTCAGCTTCCAATAGCTCTGTTTATGACTGCAACCATGATGGACTCCATGACCTTGCAGATCAGACCTCATAGGCATACTGGACTTGACTTCCCATGGTGTGTTGTGCACCAACACTTGTGGGGAGTGCCATATGTAGTTATGACACATTCAACAGTTCCACATCCTGTGTAGGTGGTGCGGCTCAGCTGACTCTTCAGGTGCATGATCTGTTTGTTCTGTAGTTTGTGCATGACACATATTGGGAATCAATGTATTCCACCTGCTGCCATGCTTTTGGCAGTGGGAGTAGCTGCTCATCCATTCTACATGTGATATCTCCTGGTATGATGATGTGGACTATTGTCAGTGGGGGATGGGTATGTACATATGGGCCTGTCTGTCATGATGTCGGCATTGACACTCAGATACAGTTGGCTCTGACTCAGGACATATATGGGTGTACATTGATCTTTATGACATAGCTGAAGGAGGTGTCATGATTCAGTCTGGACTCCTTCTCAGCTCCTCTTTACAAAACACTAACGAACATGAGCACTAATCCCTGTTATACTCTTTTACATGCTTAACACCCTACTGATCCTTTGTGATCAGGCTACAGAGCATGTCATGATAATATCCTGGCATGTCCAGGGGTCGGTTTTGTGTGTACTCTTCAGTCCAGCTGGTGGATATTGTGATATTGACACAATGTCACATCTGCCTCATGTACACAGACAACCCTCTCCTCCTCCTGACAGACTCAGATATATGTGTGAAATGCACCTCTATAGACATACAGGGTGCTGAACTCTCTCGACCCATGACTGGCACAGTCTATCAGGTGGTGAAGGTAACCACACACACCATATATCAGTCTCACATATCCTCTAGCAACAGCACTCAAACCACATTAGCACACATTGACATACTCGGATGCTGTAAATTTACTCTACCTAAGCAGCAGAGACCTCCAAAGCAGAGACACACACACCTGCTACCCCACTACAATACCCACATATCGGAAAGTTCACAATGTCAGTGTGCCACACAGTCACTGACCTTCAGGCTAAACAACACACCTAATACACTTGTAATAGGCGACACTTATGTTCAGATACACTGACGTACCACTCACCAGCCCTGACAAGGGAATAGTCACATTGGGCTGTCTGTTGGGTGCCAGGATCTGCCGCATAACACAGGCAGTCAGGTCACTCCAAAGCAAGTACAAGACTGGCACCATCATTGTCCATGCTGGTGTGTGTAACCTCAGACGTTACTCCCTGGACCACATGACATGATACATGTAGGTACACTCTGATCATGTAGCCCAGGTCAGTATGACCCTGACCTTGTTTAGCATCTTACACCCACCAATTATGATGTCACAGTATACGGACACACATATCACATTTAACAGTTGGCTAACAAATTTGTTTCATTCATAGGGGATACAGTGTCTGTCACCGTATGGTGACATGCTCAACATGCCACGTAGCTTCACTATGGACAGCTTGCACCTGTCACCCTTGGACTTTGGTATGCTGGCTAAGGCTCTTGCTACCATCAGAGTGCCTTTTTTAAGCAGGGCTCAGAAGACAAACCCACCTCCATAGACATTACAGGTTAAATGAAACTAAGGGTAATGCTGCTCAACAACAGTTGTGTTAACCTCATATTGTGGCCACTCAGGACTCTCCTCAGTATGGAGGGGAGCAATATCTGTGCACTGACAGACACCTGGTTCAGGCTTGCTTATGCACACCAGCACTACCAGGTTATGTTTCATACCATGTTGTCTAACAACAAGACTTGGAACAGACAACACAACTAGGGGGAGTATCCATATACATCACAGATACACACACCTCCAGGTTAGTAGCACTGCACAAAGCATCACAGACCAAACATATACAACTACCATTGTGCAATACTGCCTTTCAGTTTGTTGCCTGCTACAGAACACACTCCCAAACTCAGGAAACACACTCGGCTTTTGTGGGAACTATGGAGAATATGGAGGTCTCCACAGACACCATTATATTGTGTGACTTCATATACACACATATTGACTGGGGATACTACTCAAGCCCTGACAACATCACCCAACAGTCACTACAATTTGTGGACTCATATGCTTTGGCACAACCAGTCAGCACAGCCACAAGGGGGAATACATATTGGACCTGCTCATCACCAACATGGGGACTCTATGTTCCACACCAGCGATATACCCTCATTGGTAAGGTCAGAACATACATGTATCTCACAGGACATACATATACCCTCCACACACCCATCCTGGGTAATCTTGGTGAACTTCTCATGAGCCAACATCTCACTTCACCAAAGCAAGGTGGTATCCTTCAGAGATCCTGAGACAGTGGCATATACGGCTCACACTGCTGCATCCTTTACATACACATTCAATGGACACCTAGTGGACTGCATGGATTGTGCTATCTCAAATAACAACAAGACCCACTACTACAATGGCAGGGGACCTGTCTGGTAGACCCTAGCCATTAATAAGCTGTACAACATCAGGAGGATGCTACTACATGATAGTGCACAATCCCAGACTGGGAAGGCATCTGTGATCTGTACTAGCAGACAGCTACAATCACTCATGGACTTTTCTAAGGGCCACTTCTACCAGACAATTGCACCTGACACGTAGGACTATCACATGGCCTTCTTCAGTTATGTCAGGAACCTGGGTGGTCACTCACTTATATGCTGTGAGTTACTGCATACTGACTAAACCTACCCGGAACCCACTGGCATTGCCTACATCCTGGCAAACAGGTTCAGTGCAGATATCTCCCACCCATCCCTCCTAAGGAGGAACTATCCATCCCAACAGAGTATAACCTGTTCAGGTGTGTGTGCGTTTCTGATGGGTGTCATCAGCCACGGCTCCAGTGCATAGCCAGCATCCCCCACTAGGTGACCATGTGAGATGTCCCCATTGGCAAATGTCTGGTACAGCTGCATCAGATGCCAGATATGGGAATCATGGTAGCTTCCAGGGCAGCCTGCACACACATTCAGTATTATGCCCTGGGCATCACACACGTCCTGGCAGTTGATGGAGGGGAAGCCCTTGCGGTTGAAGTAGACCCTACCCCGCTCACCGGCTGGTGCTTTGATGCATATGTGTGTGCAGTCTATTCCGCTATTTGCTGGAAGAGATGCATATTGCTGGCCAATACCTCATGGGAATTGGGGAAATATACATGATCACCGACATGCACTGACATGGCATCCAGGAACTGGTGTAGTACCCTGGATGCTGATGCCTGTGATATCCCCATCATATCACCAGTTGGTCTCTGGAAGGTACCTGTTGCTAATATTCTTAGGCCAACACATACCTTAGTTTCCACTGGGATGGGTTCCCCTCTGTTGGTTCTGTGTGTGAGGCGTGGCCTGCACAGCTCAACAATTTGCTGCAGGAGGTCTCTGTCCACTCTGTAGCGCTCCACTATCTCCAGCTCATGTAGCCCATGGTAGGTTACCCTGGGCCTGTACACTCTTCTCCGTCTCCTCACTCTGGGTTGTCCAGCAGCATTTCCATTGTCACCACCCTCAGCATGTTGCATATGTCGCCTTATAACAGCAATGGCAGCCCCTAACATTTCTTTGTCTTAGTAAAGCTTTTTCAGTTTTCACTTCTATTAGCTTACTGCAGTGTCTGTTGTGAGAAACATAATGGACTGTTGTTGGCAGAGTTTTAAGTGCTAGGCTGGGCTGGGCTAGTGTACTGCCTGTGTAATTGCCTGATACTGATTGTTTTCACCTGCTAGCTCTGCTAGTACTCCCTGGTAGCTTCCTACTATTTGTTGTGCTTCCTTTTTCCTTTCTGTTTCCTCAGGGGGGGAGTGCCACACACAAGCACAAACAAGAGCACAGCAGCTAACACGCACGCACACATGCTTACACAAACTAAAACTTGCTTATTCAGGTTAAAACGCGTGCACACCAGCACAAACGCACTTACAACTCTTTAAACAGCCTTATACATGCTTACTCTGGCTTAAGCTCACGCACTCACGCTTACACGCGCGTACTCTGTCTTACTCGGGTTTACAGGCATGCACACATGCGCATACCCACTCAGCAAGAAACCTTTGTGTTATCCACGGCATACACCTTCTATTTCTTGGCTTTCCCTAGCCTACCTGTTGACACACCTCTTTCCATGATGTCTAAATGACAGCGGATACATGCCACTCTGCTTCAATGAGCTTGACTTCTTTCATACATACCCCCCTCATGATGTCACATATCTTCTACTCTGTTACTCCCCATATCTTACTCCTACACTCCACTGACTGTGCTCATTTGCTATGTAAACTAGCGATTCACTATCATAACACTCATTTACATAGGACTGCCTACTAATGCTTGCTTACATGTATTAGACTGAGCTTCCCCCCTTAGCATCCTCTGCTCGGTGGCCATCTTGTCTTCAGCCTGCCAGTCCCTTGCATTGTACATTACCACTTTCAATAAAATCCACATTTGTGGGTTTTAATTTGTAGTATTCTGTGTTTTAGAGCACAGCCCGTTTGCGCGGCGCTGCGCTACGCTTAAACATCGGAAATCGGTGAAAAAAAAAATTTTTATTTTAATTTTGCATCAGGGAACATTTCCAATGGCTGTATATTTAGCCATTGGCATGCTTCCTGCACTGGATGCAACCTTTATTTGGAGCTGTCACGGCTCCGTTTTGCTATTTGCAGAATGGTACTCAGTTGTCAACTGAGTACATTTCTGCAAATAACACTGCTCTTACTCGGACAGGTTCGGGTTTCCTGAATCGCAAATCTACCTAATTTGCATGCCTTCCGCCTGCAATTGAGGTGATTTGCATGTCCCAGCCCTGTCTGTGTAAGAGTCGTTTTAGGAGCTCTCTTACATGCCCCTACAGGCTGGGACAGGCTGTTCCTGGATCGCTCGTCGGACATGATGGCTGCATGGAGTCTTACTCTACTCTTAGGCTCCGTGCAAGCCATCGTGAATCTGGCCCTGAAATTGGAAAAGTTATTTATTTATTTTATTTTATTTTATTTATTTTACATTTGTTGACCGGGATAGTCCAACTGGATACTTGTCTATTTTCAGCAGAGACCCAGGGAGAAAAACTCCATACATACATACAGAAAAACTGTTACATTAATCAAGTTAAAGCACTGTTACAGATACAATACATAGGATAAAAGTCATTCATTCTGTCATATATAAATCTGATTTGTTTTAGAGTAACAATTAGGAAGCAATGCAGGAGTGGCCAAAAGACCTCTTTAGCACATGTTTATATGGCCAGGGTTAGTCAGGATTAGAGCAAGGACATAGCCATTGCCTTTTAAAGTACTGTTTTAGATTTTTTTTAATTGGGTTAGAACAGGTTCTGAAGTAAGCTCTGCAGGACGTGAGTTCCATATTTTGCCAACAGAGTTGGCATATAGAGTATCTCCAGATGAATTGTTGCTTTTGAGGGTTTGGACTAGTAATTTGTTGGATGAGCAAAGTGTCTTGAGGTTGCTGTAAGGGGTGATAATTTTTGTAAGTACGAGTGTGTTTTCAGGTTGGTAGAGAATTCTATGTGCTACTATTAGCTGATTGTACTGAAGTTGGATAGGAAATTCTAGCCACACTAGATTCTTTAGGTTCAGACAGTGGTGTGTTCTGTATGCTGCTCCAGTGGCAAATCTAGCAATATAATTAAAGCAGCAAAGCAGTTTATTAAGGTCAGACTTACTCAAGTTCGTGAAGAGAGGGGATGTATAAAGGAGGGTGGAAAGTAGATCTGTACGGGCAATTACTGTCCTAGCTAGTGGAGTGAGAAAAGGTTTGATCTTGTATAGTGAGCCAAGTTTTTTATTAACTTTTTTAATAGTTTGATTAATATGCATATCAAACTTGAGGTTATTATCAACTGTTACACCTAAGAATTTGGTACAGGGATCTGGGACAATGACAATGCCATTGTTAGATTTTATAGTAAAGGTTGGAGGGGAGGCGTTACGAGTGGGGGAGAAAAGCAGTAGCTTCATTTTGTTAGGATTTAAAAGGAGACTGATTACAGAGCCAATTTTCGACAGTATTAAAAACATTTTGGGATAGAGTCTGCAGACTTAAAGGGGAGGTGTCAGAACAAATCAAAGTGGTGTCATCCGCATATTGAATGCAGGTAGCTGTTGGGAAGACGGTGTACAGGTCCTTAATAAAGATAGAAAATAATAGCGGTCCTAATACAGAGCCCTGAGAGACCCCAAGGGTGATAGGTAGAAGAGAAGATAGTTTATTCTGTCATAGTACAGCCTGTTGTCTAATACTCAGATAAGATTTGGACCATTGGATAGCCTGGACATCTAGGGGAATAGTTTTAACTGTGTGTGTGAGTAATTGGTGGTTGACCATGTTGAAGGATTTGGAGAGATCAAGAAAGAGGGCAGAAGAAAGCTTATTGATGTTTTGGTTTTGATTAATAACACTGGAGAAGGGGAGGAGGGCTGTGGTTGTACTGTGGAATGATCTGAAACCATGCTGGGAGTTAGCCAGGAGATGGAGCTGAATGAGATGGCTCAGGAGACTGTGCTGAATGAGATGGCTCAGGAGATTGTGCTGAATGAGATGGCTCAGGAGATTGTGCTGAATGAGATGGCTCAGGAGATTGTGCTGAATGAGATGGCTCAGGAGACTGTGCTGAATGAGATGGCTCAGGAGATTGTGCTGAATGAGATGGCTCAGGAGATTGTGCTGAATGAGATGGCTCAGGAGACTGAGCTGAATGAGATGGCTCAGGAGACTGTGCTGAATGAGATGGCTCAGGAGATTGTGCTGAATGAGATGGCTCAGGAGGTTGTGCTGAATGAGATGGCTCAGGACATTGTGCTGAATGAGATGGCTCAGGAGATTGTGCTGAATGAGATGGCTCAGGAGATTGTGCTGAATGAGATGGCTCAGGAGATTGTGCTGAATGAGATGGCTCAGGAGATTGTGCTGAATGAGATGGCTCAGGAGATTGTGCTGAATGAGATGGCTCAGGAGATTGTGCTGAATGAGATGGCTCAGGAGATTGTGCTGAATGAGATGGCTCAGGAGATTGTGCTGAATGAGATGGCTCAGGAGATTGTGCTGAATGAGATGGCTCAGGAGGTTGTGCTGAATGAGATGGCTCAGGACATTGTGCTGAATGAGATGGCTCAGGAGATTGTGCTGAATGAGATGGCTCAGGAGACTGTGCTGAATGAGATGGCTCAGGAGATTGTGCTGAATGAGATGGCTCAGGAGACTGTGCTGAATGAGATGGCTCAGGAGATTGTGCTGAATGAGATGGCTCAGGAGATGGTGCTGAATGAAATGGCTCAGGAGATGGTGCTGAATGAGATGGCTCAGGAGATGGTGCTGAATGAGATGGCTCAGGAGATTGTGCTGAATGAGATGGCTCAGGAGATGGTGCTGAATGAGATGGCTCAGGAGATGGTGCTGAATGAGATGGCTCAGGAGATGGTGCTGAATGAGATGGCTCAAGAGACTGTGCTGAATGAGATGACTCAGGAGACTGTGCTGAATGAGATGGCTCAGGAGATTGTGCTGAATGAGATGGCTCAGGAGATGGTGCTGAATGAGATGACTCAGGAGATTGTGCTGAATGAGATGGCTCAGGAGACTGTGCTGAATGAGATGGCTCAGGAGATTGTGCTGAATGAAATGGCTCAGTAGTTGTTTATGGATGCACTTCTCCATAATTGTAGCCAGGGGTAACAAAATAGCTATAGATCTGTAATTTGCCAGTTCAGTGGAACTGCCCCCCTTTGTGGAGTGGAATAACATGGTATGTCTTCCAGATGGAGGGGATAATGGCTTCTGATATTCTATTGATCAGGATAGAGATCGGGTATGCTATGGCATCCGCAGTTTTTTATAGATACTCAGCTGAGAGAAGATCCGCTGCAAGGGTGGTAAGTTTTAGTTTGTTGATTAGGGCATAGATAAGTGATGTGGAAACTGGTTGAAAGTTAAAGGGGAGTTAAGAACTAGGTGCAGCGGTGTTAGGACTTGGGCAACTGGGAGATAGTTGATTAGCTAGTAACTGGATAGTTTCGATGAAGAAACTATTAAGGTAATTGGCAATGTCTTCTGAAGGTTTTTGGGTGGTAGCCGAGGGGGTAGGTGTTGTGCATTGCCCTGGGTGAATAAGTTTATTTATGCCTGGCCAAAACTTTTGCAGATTGTTTTGATGTTTCTGTTGTAAATGGCAGTACATTTTTTTTTTTTTTAGGGTTTTTTTTTTTGTTATTCCCTTAGTTGGGTTCAACTGGGTCTGATCTAAGGGGTATTTGGCAGTGCCAGTGGGTCCAAGCGTTGTTTCTAAATAAGATCCTTTATCTGGCTTCTTTTGAAAGCCATAGAGCAACTTTTGCTTTAGTTCTTATAGAACGTGCAGGTGCATGGGTATCAAGGATGGCTAGGCATTTGGTGTTGAAATATAATACAGCTTCTTCAAGTGGTAGATGTTTTAGGACTGCCCAATTACATGCTTTGAGTTAATTTTGGAAATTAGTGGGCTAATGTTTTTGTTGTTTCTAATTGTTTTGTAAGTAAGTTGGTGGGGGATGTCAGTCTTATACCTGATTATATTGGTAAGAAAATGGTCACTTATGTCTTCAGGTTGGGTACTGGACCTATACATGTGGGGATGGCTAGTAATGAGTATCCAATCTAGGATACTATCTTTGTTGTTAGGTTACTGATCCTAGCAGGGGAGGATATGATCTGAGTAAATCTGTTTAGATTTACATGGATGGTCGGAGATTCTGAGGAAGAGAGGATATCTTCTAGGGTGTTTGCTTTATTACCTGTGGGAATGTCGACACAGGCTATGTTAATACTTTTGTTTTTATTAATTTGAAGCTTGGTAATAAGAATTTCAACATTATCAACACAGGGTGGTTGTGTGGAATCAGAGGTCAAATCTAGAGTAGTTTTGTATAGTACATCTACCCCTCCTCCCTTCCTAGTGGTACGGTCTAACCTTAGTATGTAATAACCTGGGGGTAAAACCTCATTATCTGGCATTGATGGTTTTAGCCAGGTTTTAGTAAGGCAAAGTATATCCGGGGGATGTGTATCTAAGAGTGCATGCAGGTGGTGGACCTTATTATTTAAGCTTCTGATATTTAGGTGCCTGACCAGGAGTGAGTTCAAAGGTCTATTTAAAGTTCATAAGTTAGTGGGAATAGTAGAATTGGGGCTAGGATTGATTAGTGAAGTTGGGCCAGGATTTGGATGAATGTCCCCATCCCTTGTGAGGTTGCCATGTAGTCTAATTGTGAGCTTCAGGAATTTAAAAATTAATCTTAGGTAATTCTTGGTTTTGGGGTTGATATATCTGGATCTAATGGGTTGGTGTTATTTTGTATCCATGGAGTTAGTCGTAAGGGGGATTATTAAGTCGTCTAATTTAATTTGCATTATAGGAGTGGTGGCTTGGCTTCTTGGGTACCAGTAGCCTAGGTAGGACAGATTTTCATAGGTGGTGAGAAGATATGGAATTATCATCAAGGGTAGTAGGCAGAAAATTGCCATTAATTTGAAAGGTTTCACAGCCAATAACAGAGACATTGTCTAGATATTAGCTTTGATTTTTACCCAAGTTGAGTAGAATGATAATTAGGATAGGTAGGTAGGGAGGGACCTGATAATGCCTGGAGAGTTGTTGATTGGTTCTAAAAAGAGGGAGAGTGGTTTTAGAGCTGTAAATGTAGGACTAGTAGAGGTGGATGGACCATTCAGTTTCAGACTTCATTCCCTTCAGAAAATTCATACTAAGACAAAACTTGTTTTTCTGTCAACTTTCTAAGTTTGCAAGAGCGATATTTAAAAATTATCCCTAGTTTGGGCCTTTGTCCCACTTTTATTTATGGCTTTGTCCAGATTCCTTGCTCTAAGAGGTTGAGAGGTATGGTTGGATTGAATTGAGTCAATCAAGAAACTACCAAACACCCTGTTTTTTTTTTTGGGTGATTTTAATTACCCATCCATTCATGTAAATTATACATATTCTAACTCACTTACCCAAAGGTTCCTGGACTTCATTAACTCCAATTCCCTGGACCAGCTGGTTGACACACCCACAAGGTACTCAAACATCCTGGATCTGATGCTCACCAACATGGGGGACTGCTGCACAACTTGCAGTGTGAGGCCATCTCTGGTCGATATGACCACACATCAGTCTTGCTAGAGCCCCTCCCCTTATCAACAACTAGACTAAAAAGCTTCTCCAAGACCAACTACAACCTCTTACGTGACAGCATGAATAGCTTCATAGCTCCTCCACCCACTGATGGAACAGACACCTATGCTGAGTTATACACCAATGCTTTATATAAGCACCTGTACAATTTTATTTACTCTGCCATACCTGATAGAACCAAAGCAAGATCTTCAAGGAAAAACAAACCTGCCTGGTGGACAACTGCCATTAATAAACTATACAAAAGGATAAAGACATTTCTGTCTAAGAGTAAGGAGGAACAGTTTCAAAACTGGAAACACTCTCTCCTCAACTTAAACAATCAAACAAGACTCTTAATGAAGTCCTCCAAAGCTAACGATGAATCCAGATTAGCTTCCCTAACTAAGGATAACCATAAGGCATTCTTTAGTTACATCCGTAACCTCAAAAGTAAGGCCCAGATTTGTGCTCAACTTGTAGTTAATGATATTACATAAACAGAACCTGTGGATATAACAAACCTGCTGGCTGACAGCTTCAGTGAAAACTTCACTCCTCTAGCCCTGACACATATACCCCAAAACATCTCTAACACCTGTTCCCCACCTAGCATCTCTGAGGATCAGGTCTTAAATGCCCTCTCCAAGGTCAGCATCCCCAGGCTGTGTTCTACATGGGTTAAAACAGGAATTAACATCACCATTGGGCACGCTTTTTAATCACAGCTTAAGCACTGGCTTCATCCCAGCAGATGGGAAAACAGCTACCATCATCCTTTTGCACAAAAGGGGTGCATCCACAGACCCCAGGAACTATAAAACCATTAGCCTGACCAGCCTTATTTGCAAGGCCATGGTATGAATCATAATGGACCTTATTAACAAAGAGAAAGTAAATCATCAAATGTGCATCCCCACACAGTTTGGCTTTGTCAAAGGGAGATCATGCCTGTTAAACTTGGTGGACTTCTTCAAGACAGTCTCCAAAGCCCTAGCCAAAGGCAAATCTGTGCATATGGCCTACCTAGATATAGGCAGGGCCTTTGACAAAATCCCCCACTCAGGCATCACTGATAAACTCACCCAGCTGGGTATTTAGCCATATATTGTCAGGTGGGTTGCAAACTGGCTCACTGATAGAATTAATTCATACAGTCAAAATAGGGACTCCACCTCCTCCAGCCGACCTGTAACCAGTGGTTTTCCACAGGGATCAGTTCTGGGACCTCTACTGTTTGGAATCTACTTATCTGAAGTACAGGCTAAAACCAAAGGACTGTGGCTGGCAGAGTTTTTTGATGAGTGCAAATTGGGAGCGATCATTGAAACCTCTAGCGATGTAACATCCTGCTAGAGGTTCTTAAGCAGACTAATGACTGGTGCCAAAGTTATGGTCTTAAACTTAATACAAAAAGTGCATTATCATCCTCCTCAGCAAGGGTGATGTTCCTGCAAACTACCACATCAATAGCAACACCCTAAGCACACAGTCAGTGGTGGAAGATCTGGGCACACAGATCAACAGCAACCTTAACTTCAATCACTATGTCTCCACAGTGGTAAGAAGGGCATTTTATATTGCTCTTCTCATAAGTAAAGGTATTGCCTCCAGAAAAAAAAAGGGGTTATAACCCCCCTGTACTCTTCCCTCATTAGGCCAATAATAGAGTACAAAGCTCCCTTTGGTATGTTCCTTTCCAAACACCTGCAGCAATTGGAGAGACCACAAAGGCTCCTCACAAAGAAAATTTAGGGTCTTCAAGATCTGTCTTATGTAGACAGACTGAAATCATTGTCACTTTACTTTGTGTCGTACAGACTGCTCAGAGGTGAACTGTGCCTTGCATATAGAGCAAACTCTGACCCAGCTTTAACAGAAATGATGTACATTCCCAAGTCAAGTGGCACACGGGTCACTCGCTCAAAGGACCTTAACTTGGTGCGTGACATCAGCAGAACTTGTTGGAGAGACATATTTGTCTCACATAGGTTGTCCTACCTTTGGAATAAGCTTTATATTCATGTTAAACAGAGCCCCTGATTGGCCCTATTTAAGTGTAATTTGGACAATTGGATGGGTAACCAGAAATTGACCATAGGGTTCCACCTGTGTCCCTCTTGGACAGGGGCAATAGGTGATGATTTTAGCGTCTACTTGAACCAGACATCCTTGGGAACATGGGGTGACCTTAGCTAGGGTTGTAAGGGCCCTATGGCCATTAGGCTAGTAACTTTCTATGATCCTATGGACAAGATGTGCGACTGTTTCCAATTCTGTTTTATCTAACCTACATTTGCCTGTTTCTCCCACATGTTCAATGAACTTTGTAAACCACCATATATGTAGTCCATTATCTTGGGCTGCCAATATTAACCTTTCGTCTTTGGTTTAAATTCATCTCTCCTTAACCATTCCAGCCTTCAACCCCTTTCAATATGAGATTGTTCCAAGAGTTTTCTATATTTGCAACTATATTTATACATTGTCCACATTTATTGCCTTCTAATATGATCCTTCACCTTACATTTTTTCTTTTATTTTTTTGACACATGCAGTTGCTGCCTGTTTTTCTCTCCTTCTGGTTTGATTTCCATTCCTGCTTGACATTGACATACTTATGTTAACCTAAGCAGGGAAGTCACCTTAGACTTGCTCTCCTCATGTTTTAAAACTTTCACTACATTTGGATCTTATAAAGCCAACAGATATGTATGCAATCCCACAACCGCAGATCTATGCATGTATCTATTTTTTTTAGTTTCTCTTTCTTTGAATACTTTTTTAAACACCTTTACTGAATTATTATACCTCCTTCAGAACAGGTAATATATATTCCTGGTATACAGTGATTTTTTTTAAATCATTTGATAAGCATGAAAGCATCCTGCTTGTTTTCCTGTCCAACTGATCCAACACCTTTTGGGGCCAATCAATCACTTTGTTTCCTAATTCTCTAAAAAACTTTTTTTGGGTCATCAATAAATTGCTTATTTTGTACTTTTTCTTTATGTTTATCTGTGGATCTTCTAAGTTTTTCTGCTCTTGCTGATATTTTTAGTTTATTATTTGTGATAGTGCATGATAAATCCTGATCTGTTATAATACTGTGCATTGGTTTTATTACGTCTATCTTTCTGAGTATTTTTGTTGATCTGTTCCCCCTTCTGTACTCTTCGAACAGTGACACTTCTTCTCTTAATTGTTTTATAGTTTTCTCTATTCAATACTTCTATGAGGACATTCAATTTCTCTCTGTCCTTTCCCTTACTACTCTGTGTTCTTGTGGTATGACTTTATCTGTTATTAATTTGGCTGCACAGTAATGTATTTTATTTACTTCTGTTATATCGCATGAATCTCTATGGACAGGCCTAATTACTGTGTTCATTTGCTTTATGAAACTTCTAACTTTTTGGGTTTTATTGACCTTCTGCAGTCTATTTCTTTCATTGATCTTAATATGTCTAACCATCTCTATTGAATCAAGCAACTCTTCTCTTACATCATTTTCTTTTGAACTGAGGGCACATTCTTTGCTCGCCATTTACTGCGGGCATTCTATAGAAAGTTCCAGAGCTTCTTCCTGTGCCAAATTCTGTTCAGTTTCACCCTGTGCTATCCATTGCTTTTTCATATGGGAACTCACTAGCCTATCACTCCCAGGCATTGACTGTGTCAGAGGTGCCACAGTTTCCTGTTCTTTCCCTTGCTGTATAGCTCCAACCTTTGTACTGGTTTCCTATGGGAGGCTGCAAATTATCTTCATATGTCAACTGATTAGATAATTCCCTCTCCACTGGTTTTTCCTTAATGTGCATGTCCATTGTTCTATCCTGTTGTGTTGTTATCTGAGTTAAATTTTTTACACTAAATCCTTCACTTTGTAGGTAATCCATAACCCCAATTTCTATTTCTTTTACGTCTTCATTACTAATTCTCTTTTCCACTTTTCCTCTTTGTTTTCTTATTTTTTGTATTGTGAAATTTGTTATATCTGGATGTCTTTTCCTGTATTTCTCTTCAAATATCTTTGGTGCTGCCCTTTTTGCATTGATTGATTTTGCTTTCCCTTTGCATAAATATTGCACCATATTAAATTTCTTTTTTCTTTACCGTGTCCATATTTTGTCTTCAGATGTCTCCTGCTCCTCTTGTTTTTCCTTACTTTGAGGACTAGTTGTTTCATCATGCTGTGATATTTCCTGTGTTAGACTGTCTACACTGAATCCTTCACTTTGCAAATATTCCATAACTTCAGCTTTTAGTTTGTAACTTCTACTTGACTAATCTTCTGTTCTGCATCCCCTCTTTGTGATCTTATTTTTTATTGTGAAATTTTCCATATCTGGATGCCTTTGCCTATATTTCTCTTTGAATATCTTTGGGTCTGCCTTTTTTGTGTTAATTAATTTGGCTTTCTCCTTTGCATAAATTTTGCACCATATCAGATCTCTCTTTCCCATGCCCATATTTCTTTTTTATACCCTTCAAAAGTTTCTAAATTTTGTTCTTTAAATTTTCGCACTTACTCAGTTGCTTCTTTTTCCAAACAGTACAAGGTTTCTTGGTCTATGTAGTTTTTTCTTGGCTCTTATAATATTTATTTATTTATTTGTTTATTTGACATTTGTTAACCGAGTTAGTCCAACTGGACAGCAGCCCTTTTTCTGTGGAAGCCCAAGGAGAAAAGCTTCAAGTATTACATATAGCAAAAGTAATCTAATGACAGACTAAGCTAAAACTTTTAGAGTAAACAGAAAAAAAAAACAAGCTAGAACATGACCAGTGACTTAATACACATCTGTTGTATTAATGAACACAATTTTTTATTTGACGTTTGTGACAGTTTTTCTTGTGGCAGTATTTTTCTTTTCTCTAGTTTCTCTCTTAATTTTTTTGTATATCTTTTGTATGGAAAATCTGAGCTTTTTGCATAATAATAACAATACATAATTTCTTTCTTGTCCTCAAAGGTCCACTCTATTGTCTGTATGGCTCTTTTCTGGCCTATCAGTTTTTGTGATTTTTGTGGACTCCTACTTCCTTCTACAACGGGGGGGGGGGCATCCTCCCCCTGGGCCCAGCCTATCCCCATTGTAGGAATATTTCCATGTCTTGAGGATTCTTCACTGACATTTTTTCCAGTCCATGTAGCAGTGTGCCTATCAGGATTGGGCACCTTTTTATCCTGCGACTTGTGCACACAGCTATCATCTTTATTTTTTAACCTACTTCTGTCCATAATATATGCTATTTAAAATACAGGCTGAATATCAGTGTCATCTTGGTGAGATTTTGCAAAAACAGGGTCCACTTTGTGAAGGTACTCACCAATACTTGAGGATGAATTTAATTCCAGCAATACATCTCTCCTTTTGCTGATTTTATCATTTCTCTTTTTGGATCCCCATTTCTACATTCGGACCCCTCATCTCTCCATTCAGACCCCAGTGTACCCCTATATACACAACTAGATGATCCACCAGACTGACAAAATAATCAGGGTTTCTTCAATGTGTATGATGGGATCTTGTTGTGGATGTCATTGCTGTTAGTGGCCAAGTGGCCAGAATACCTCTGCACTGCAAGTGTCACAGTATCATAGCAGAATATTAGGTTAGTGACTCAAGGGGCCATTTTAAATGTATCCCAGTTAATCCAATAAGTTCTATTCATAGGTTCATAGGTTCATAGGTAGGTTCTGGGCTATGTGCCTGAGGGCATTTATAAGCCTAGCCAGAGTGTGTCAGCTTTCGCTGCCTCATTGATTAATTAACTGAGCCTCTGTCAAGAAGAGCCAATGAAGTGATCCCAGGGGTGTATTTTCTGTTACCCATCCACTCATCAAGGTTTCTATTGAAGAGTGTTAGTGAGGGGCTCTGCCTAATGTAGTTAAGAATTTTGTTCCAAACCATGGGGAGTCTGTGACAGGAATCTATCCCTCCAGCATGTTCTATTTATTGTTGTGGCAAGGTTTAGCTCACTAGAGCGAGTGGCTCGCAGTGACTTGGATTTCTTTAGGTGGAGCATGTCCATCAATTCTGAGTTGGACATGGCTTTGTAAGTCAGGCAGAGATCACTTCTGAGTAAGCGATATGTGACTGAGTACAGCTGGAGTTTTTCCAGTCGGGCTGCATAGGTCATATGTATAAGGCCAGTAATCCTCTTGGTGATTTACTTGTGTGGTGTTTCCAGCTGTTGGAAGTGTCTTGTGAGATACATCCCAAATGGGGCATTGTACTCTATGATGGGTCTGATGAGTGACGGGTAGAGGGCACTATAACCTCTTTATTTCTAGATGCAAACCCTTTAGTAATTAGATGGGCTACATAGAAGGATTTCCTAACTACTTTGGCAATATGATTGTCAAAGGAGAGATTACTATCTACCTGGGTCTCCAGATTTCTTATTACCTCTTCTGTATTAAGGGGGCTGCCACCTATGTGGTAATTCATGGGTGTTTTGTTTTTCCCAGACGGGATGACTATGCATGTTTTGGCATTTAGCTTGAGACCATGACTTTGAGACCAGGTGTCCGTCTCAGTAAGGCCCTTTTGGAGAATGTCTGTGTCAGCCAGAGAGTCAATTATGGTTCCCAGTTTGCAGTCATCGGCAAACTTGGTTAACCATAATCCTCCTGTGTCTGCCTGTACTTCTGAGAAGTATATGCTGAACAGTAGGGGTCCCAGGACCAAGCCTTGTGGGACACCACTTGTGACTGGTTTAGAGTCGAACCTGGAGCTCACTATTCTTACCGTGTGAGTTCTGTCTGTAAGCCAGTTGGCAACCCATCTTGTGATGTAGGGGTTTATGTTCAGGCTGGTGAGTTTTTTTATAATTCCCGAGTGGGGAATGGTGTCAAAAGCCTTGGCGAAGTTAAGGTAGGTTGTGTGAACTACCTTCCCCTCATCTATCACCTTGGTGACTGTCTCGAAGAAGTCAACTAGATTTAGTAGGCATGATCTGTCCTTAACAAAGCCGAACTGGATCAGGTCAAGTGTTTGGAGGTTCCCAATGTCTTTGTTAATGAGTTCCATGATGATGTGCTCCATAGCCTTGCAGACTAGGCTAGTCAGGCTTATGGGGCGATAGTTACCAGGGTCAGTTGTGGCCCCTCCTTTATGGAGCGGAATAACCATTGCTGTGCGCCATTCTATGGGCATGTAGCCTGTGGAGAGGCTGAGGTTGAACAGTGTGTTTAGGTGGGGGGTTAGTTTGTTCTGTAGTTCATGCAAGACGCAGCCTGGGACACCATCTGGCCCCATTGACGCTGTGCTGTTGGCTTTTGAAAAGGCTGTTTTCACTTGTGTGTCTGTGATTTCCGGGACACTTCCGGTATTGTTGTGGGCCCTTTTGGAGGTTTGAGGGGGGTGAAGTTTGCACTGAATCTATCTGCCAGGATGTTGGCAGTATCAGTGGGTTCAGTATATTTTGTGCTATTTTGCACTAGCTCAGAGCATATCTGTGAGTTGTCACTTAGATTCTTGACATAGCTAAAGAAGGCTTTGTGGTTATCTTTCAAATCCTGGGCTATTTTTCTTTCGAAGTTAGCCTTGGAGGATTTTATGAGGGACCTTAGTTTCTTACTGATACTGATCAGGGATGTCTTTTCTTCTTGGGATTTGCTTGTTTTCTGAACTAGTTTCTTCCTTCTATTGTATAGCCTGTTTATGGCAGGGGTCCACCAGACTGGTTTCCTTCTCTTAGGGGATTGAGTCTTGGTTTTGCTAGGGATGGCATGATCCATGCATCCTTGTAGGTGGTCATAGAGTGCATTTGTAAAGGTCCCTGCATCTTGGACACTGTTATCCTTTAGCGTGGGGGCTGTGAAACTTACCACCTCTGTCTTAAGTAAGGTGAAGTTTGCTATAGAAAAGTTTTTTACTTTGTTGGAGGTGGTGGTGTGGTGTGGACATCCAGATTGATTAGATTATGGTCTGATCTAACCAGTGACAGCTTGACCTCCGGTGTGGAACACCTGTCACCCATGTTGGTGATGACCAGGTCCAATATGTTTTCACCTCTGGTAGGGGAATTTACCAGCTGATCCAGGGCATTTGGGTTGATAAATTCCAGGAAGCGCTGGACCTAGGAGTTTGTACTTGAGTAGTTTTCCCAGTTAACAGTAGGGTAATTGAAATCGCCCAATATCAGGGTGTTCGGTATGACCTTCATGTTTTCCAGTGTCCCCAGAAAGGTGGAGTGGTGGTCCTGGGTCATGGAGGGTGATCTGTAGCAGGCCACAACTTGCATTGCAGATTTGCCTGATGTTAGTTGCACATGGATAATCTCAGAGGCATCATGCTGCGCCACTAACCTGGAGGTGTAGGTATCCTTGATGAATATGGATATACCCCTTCCTTTTGTGTTTTGGTCCATGTTCTGTGGCCAAAATGTGTGGTATGAGTTGTAGCCCAGTAGTGCTGGGGTACTCTGTGGAACCTTGAACCAGGTTTCAGTTACTGCACAGATGTCAACGTTCTCCATACTGATGAGTGCTTTGAGCGTGTGCATTTTGAGATTTAAACTCCTGGCATTGAGTAGCATAACAGGCAAAACAGCACTCCTGCATGAAAGGCAGATGCACGGCTCAAAAACAAATGTGAAGATCCTGTAGAAAAAGAGCCAGCATACTGTGTACAAAAGATTCACTTTATTTGAATAAAATCAGACCGGTTCCGGCCGGAACAATAACTGGGTGGGTTGTTCCCTCCTGGTTTGAATGAACAATTCTAGGATGGACCAATCAGCCCTTAGACATGTGTATTTAATGTTCAATCCAAGTTGTATTATTTAATATTTTTTACACTGAGGAAGGCTGTGATATTTTTCCAGCCGGAACCGGTCTGATTTTGTTCAAATAAAGTGAATCTTTTGTACACAGTATGCTGGCTCTTTTTCTACAGGATCTTCACATTGAGTAGCATAACCCTCATTTTTTTTTATTTGTGCTGTTTATGGAGGTGGGGTTGACTTTTGAGCCTTGCCTAAAAAAGGCACTATGGGGGCAGCAAGAGCCTTGGCCAGTATTCAAAAGCCTAGGGATGACAGGTGCAAGCCATCTCTTGTGAAGCAACGAGGCTTGTCGAGCATGTTGTCCAGGCTGACAGACACTGGATCCCCTTTGAATGACACCAGAAGGTTAGCCAATTGTTGAAAATTATCATTTTTTCTTCATACTGCGGTATCATTCTTGGTGAGGGCAGGATGCTACTCAGGGTCAGGGTCATACCCGCCTGGGCTACATGATCAGAGAGCTCTTACATGTCTCTTTTCATGTAGTCCAGGGAGGTATGTCTCAGGTCATTCACACCAATATGAACAATGACAGAGTCATATTTGTACTTGTTCTGGAGTGACCTGAGTGCTTGTGTTATGTGGCGGATTCTGGCTCCCGATAGGCAGCTAACAGTAACCTTCTCCTTGTCCAGCCTAGTGAGTGGGACGTCAGTGTGCCTGACTACAGAGCCATCTATTACTAGTGTGTTAGGTATGTTATTTCACCTTAAGGGCTGTGATTGTGCGGCGCACTGATTTTGTGTTTTATGTGTTGTCTGGTTTGTGATGGGATGTGCAGGTTTTTTGGGTGTCTGCTTTGGAGCTCTCTGATGCTTTTGCAGGTTTTTATTTAGAGCCTCCGAGTATGATTTAGTGTATTTATGTGTATTTTTGCCAGTGCTGGTTTAGTATGTCTATGTGAGGCTGGAGGTGTGGTGCAAGTGTTAACCTTCGCCTCATGACTGCTTGCTCCAGTCTTGGGTGGAGAGAGCTTATCCTCCAGTTTAGCTATATAATTGCATCTCTTGCTTATGTTAATGTTTTGTGGTAGGAGGAGAGGATTGTCTGTGTACATGAGACAGTTGTAACATTGCCTCAGGATACCCAGGTTCATCAACTGGACTGGAGAGTATACCTGAAATTGCCCTTTGTTCATGCCTGAATAGAAGGGTGAGCTGCTTAGTCACTTGGTTGGTGAGGAGTGAATAATGAGCCTTGCCCTGCTGGGCAATCAAGTGTCAGGGTATATTAGTGCTTGCTATTAGGTCTGAGCAAGTGCTGGACTGTAGGATGCTTTTTAAGTACTTAGGTTGAGAGTTAGACTACTTTCAAGGGAAAACTGAAGAGGAGACTTGGTAGAGCCAAGGATAAATTTAGCCCTAGATAACCGGTGCTGCCCGGACTTGCAAAACTGTGCAAATGTGGTTTTTACAGCAGGGAAATGAAAGAGATAGAAATTAGCCCAAAATGGCCTATAAACTACTAACTTCTGGGCTGGAACCACTCCTCCAGGGACAGATGGCTGCTCAAACTCCCTCTCTCAGAGGTGAACAGAGAAATCTCCCTCTATCCAATTAAGGTATAGGAAACTCAGAAAATTGTAACACAGCCCTGAATTCAGCACTAGCCTGAAAACTGGACTATACTAGCTTAAAAAGGTGGGAAACAAGGACATTTTTTTGAATAGATAAGGCAAAAACAGTAAAAAATACACTTAAAACAGCTTTAAATGACTAAAAACAGTAAAAAAATACACTTAAAACAGCTTTAGATGACTACAAGCAATCAGAAAAAGCTTTTAAACAAATTACCCAATTAACCAGTAAAAAAATCTCAAAAAAAAAACAAGTTACCCAATTAACCAGTAAAAAAAAATTCAAAACTGAGCCCTGTTCCTATAGTCTTCAATCAGACAAGTTTTAACTGCACAATCCTGCCACTGGGGTGCAGGCGAACCTTCTCCAAAATAGAGGGCCTGGATTAGTGCTCAAGTTATACAAACAAAGCTAGATTCAGCAGGCCTGGGTCTAGTCTATGCTACAGCAAACAAGGCACACCAATTTCAGTAAGAAACAGTTCAAATATGCAGGCACTATAAGCCTTTAACTAGAAATTCCCAGCTCAGAAGGGCAGAATCCAGTCTCTCCTCCCACAAGAGTACAGATCACGAATTTTCTTAATGTAAAATAACTGGCCTGAAGCCCAAGTGCTTAAACCAGAACTGATACACTTTTAGAATAACAGACACTGAGCCTTCAATCAACAGTTCCCAATTTAGAAGGATGTAAGCTACCTGTCCTGCCACAGTAGTGCAGACCACAAACCTTCTTAATGTAAAACAACTGGTCTGAAGCCCACGTGCTTAAACCAAAAGGCTTAGAATGATAGCTGCACTTTAATCAGGTTACTACCAAGCAGTAATAAATACAACTGAATACTTTTAAGAAGGCCTGGATTAGAGCTCAAGTTATGCAAACAAAGCTAGATTCAGCAGGCCTGGATCTAGTCTATGCTACAGCAAACAAGGCACACCAATTTCAATAAGAAACAGTTCAAATATGCAGGCACTATAAGCCTTTAACCAGAAATTCCCAGCTCAGATGGGCAGAGTCCAGCTTCTCCTCTAACAAGAGTGCTGACCACAAACCTTCTTAATGTAAAATAACTAGCCTGAAGCCTAAATGCTTAAACCAGAACTAATACACTTTTAGAATAGCAGACACTGAACCTTCAATCAGCAGTTCCCAACTTAGAAGGATGTAAGCTAGCTGTCCTGCCACAACAGTGCAGACCACAAACTTTCTTAATGTAAAATTCTATCTGAATTATTCCGACTGACAAATTTGTACAAGTTTTACATTTTTTTAAATGTTAAATGGATTTTAAGTTTATTAAATTATGATTCTGAAATATGTTAACTTAGGTTGCTTTATAAATTGAAATGATGCCTCTCGAGGTACTGGTCTTTATTGCTAGACAATTCATATTTGTATGAAAGAACACAAAGGAAACAGGTATCAAGAGGTTTAACATGTTACATATAGTCTAGCAATGCAGAAGAAGGTTCAGATTTCATAAAGAACTTTTAGAAATTTTTAATAACTGTGGTTTAGAGATTATGCACACTTTTATTAGGAATAATAAGGAACAGCTGGAAGTTTTATACAATGAGATTTTAAACCTCAACATTTCTGTACAGAAAGATTTAATGTTGACTATCTTTGATTATAAAAACAAATGCTATTCTGTTTTAAGTGATGGTCATATAATGACTAACAATATTAAAAATTGTAAATTA